>NC_031777.1:22089200-22131387 GCF_001522545.3 Parus major | reverse complement strand
TCCCGCTCCCGCCGCCTGTCAGCGAGCGCGGCCGCCGCGGCACCGCCCCCCGCTCCGCGCGCCGCCCGCTGCCCGCTATCGCGAGAGCAGCGGCTCGAGGCCGGGAGGAGGAGCGAGGCTTGTGGGCGCTGAGGGAGGGCGAGGGGGAGCCCAGGTAGGGCAGTCCCGGCCGGCTGCGGCACCCTCGGGCAGAACCTCCTCTGCGTCCGTCCCAGGGCTGCCTGACAGGAAGGAGGAGGCTGGGAGGTGTGCCATCGGGATGCGCCCTGGGGGGAGTGTCGCGCGGGCGTGAGGGCAGCGTTTTTTCGCCCTCCCTGGCGATGTTCCAGAGCCGTCTGGATGCCATCCTGTGCCCCGTGCTCTGGGGCGACCCTGCTTGAGCAGGGAGGTTGGAGCAGATGAGCCACTGTGGTCCCCTCCAGCCTGACTCATTCTGTGATTCACAGAATGGCAGAAATGTAGAATCACAGAATCGCAGTCACAGCACGGTTCAGGGAGACTCCACAATCTCTGTGGGCAATCTGAACGAGTGTTGATAACCCACAGTGTTAAGTTCTTCCTCATATTCAGGTAGAACTTTCTGTGCGTCATCCTGTCCTTATCGCTGTGACCCGGGATCAGCTCAGATGTCCAGCAGAATCCAGCTTCACTGTCAATAAATTCTTAATTGTCCCTGAAAATCTCGGGTGAGTGCAGGACCTTGCCGGTGTTTTACACGTAGACAGAGTGGAGAAATGCCACAGATTTCCTCCAGCAGGACACGACGGGATCCAAGCCCGCAGTGTCGGGGTGAATGGAGAACCTCTGGGCATCCCACATGCCTCCACAGGAACTCCGAGCTGCAGGAGAGTGTTCACCAGCTGTGCCCCTCCATAGGGTGTGGATTAAGATGTAGCTCATCATCTTCTTAGTAGAAAAGACAAACCTTCAGAGATTCATTAGCTCAAGGAGTAATAAGAGAGTATCATCATCTCGTGTTTCATCTCAATAATTCACACCCTCTCTGCACTTTTGTCTTTGCAAATTGTTTCTTGAAGGTTTAAGTTACCAGTTTCTGCATTCATTTTTCACAAAAGCAACCTCGAAGTTTTGGGGTTTTTTTCTTTGCTATTACATAGTCAGGAACCTTGCTGCTGCTGCAGAAAAAATAATTCATGTTTCCTTTTTACCAAGCTGAAAAGGCTCATATGTCTTCAACCAGGAAATCTTATTGTTTAAATTTTTTATTCATTTTGTACAAAGACAACAAAAATGCACTTCCCAAAGATTTATTGAAATAGAAGAGTGGGAGCATTTTAAAGTAATTATTAATGTTTAAATGCCTGCTGAAAACTATTTCAGGATGCTGGATTAGTCAGAGAGGTCTTTTCCCATCATAATTGTGTATGATTGGGATGGACAACCATGTGGAACTTCCCAGCTGGGAATCCTGCTCTAAATAAATGTGGATAATGCAAATTTATGGCGTCTTGGCATCCTTGTTAATGTGAGTCTATTAGCATGGCACAGTGCCTCATCATAATTTGGCTGGATTTGCATAGATGCCAATTAGTTATTTGTTGGTTATGGCCTGTGGGACACCTTGCTCTGGCTCACACCTGTTCGCTTCATGTGCCAGAAAGGAATTCATGCATACAAGAAGAAAAGTCACAATGAGGATGTGGATAACATTACCCATCTAACATATTAAACAAATAAACAAGTTAGAAATAAATCTTCAGTTGTTCATTTTAGACAGAATTGCAAATAATTGCCTTCTGGTTCTGTATTTTAATTTAAAAATTTAAAATACCTTTCTCCAACTCAAAAAGCCATTTGGGAGTTAATAGGACATTTTATTTGTGAAGAGATTGTGATTGGTTTGCTTCTGGCTCATTTCCTTCTCTGTTTAATCCCCGTTTAGTATTTTGGACTCAAAATGTCTTTCCAATATTTTTGAAACAAAAGAACAGTGAGGTTTCGTGTTAACAAAATAGGGAAAATACTCCTCATTTTACTGATTCTCACATATTTTTTTCCATTTAAACATGTCACTGAATATGACCTGAATCTGCAGACCAGTCTCAGTGACCTGATTTTTCTTTTCCATATGAGTTAGTTTTCTGAACTTTTTTTTTTTCCCCCAGCTTTAAATAAAAGTGAACAAATCATGAGAGGCTTGGCAGAGAAAAGGGGTACAGATGAATGAGGCAGAGCGTGGTGTGGTGCCACATCTATGCTCATGATGTTTGTCTCCAGAAATCTTCTGTCACATCAAAAAAAGAAGAGTAATTAATAAAGGCTTATAAAGGGGATGATTCTCAGTTAATCTACATTGACTAACACAGAGCAGGGCACCACAGTCTGTGTAGCCCATGTGCTGATACTCAGCTAATGCAGTGTCTCTTTGCAGTTCAAATATTTCCTTTCCCTGGCTTCCAGCTTGTTTTTTTCCATATTAAAAAGGTCTCAGCATGCTCTTCTGATTCAGAAAGTAGCTGGAATGATACTGTCAGGAAAAGTTCCCTTCCATTCTTCTCTAGCTGGCTTAAAGGGACTTTGGTAAGGCAGAACACAGTCTACTCTAACTCACTCCATGTTTTCTGGAATGACAAATTCCTCTGCAACATTTTTATGACTGCTTAGCACACTGCTACAGCAATAATTCCTGGAGCTGGAAGAGAGATATGCAGACTGAAGCTGTGAGGTTAAAACCTCTTTATTCCAAACAGAATAGAAAATGCTAAATAGTAAAAGTCATTCTGCTGAGCAAGAGAATTTGCTCTTCAAAATGAAATACTTAATCATTTGAGTCCCTATTAAATTTGACCATTTGGCAAAATCAGTGCCACACATTGCCCAGCTGATCACCTGCTTCCACTGTTTCCAAGGCAGAGCTTCATCACTAATGCCACCAAACAAGTCTATCACTGCATCCTGTCATTTGTCATTCCACTCACACTGTACACACAGCCTTCCCTCTCAGTATTTGTGCTCTGTACGAGATGGAGGAAATGGCTTTGGTTGTTCTGCATGTGAATCTGTCACGCACCTTCTGTTAGTGACCCAGTTCTAATGGTATTCACAGACAAGTTCTGGGCTTCACACTGGAATACTAATGTTTGGCAATTGGCAATGTGCAGTCAGGCAGGAGGAAGGCACGGGACTGCAGCATGTGGTGCTGTACCTGCACAGAATGTCAGTAATGACAAGTAATTAGCAGGCTGCACATCATCACCATGACTCCTGCCTGTTTCCCCAGCTCCATGTGTGTGACAGCATTCTTTCTTCAAGATTCAAAAAAAAAGGAAAAAAAAAAAAAAACAACTAGAGAATATCAGTTATAAGCAAAATAAAATATCCAGGTAACAAAGTCCCACAGAGCCAGCAAGACGTGCTGGGCAAGCTTTGACTGAGACTAACCCATTACTCTTTATAGAATGAAGCATCCTTTTGTTCAACAAAGTTCAAGATCCCTCTCCCAGCCCTGCCAGGCTGGCAATGCATGCTGCCTGCACAGCACAGGAGTGCTTCAAGGCACGAACTAAACACTGAATTAAGGAGGATTAGGAAAAACTTTCTTACTAGAAGTTTTTTCCATTAAAATATACTATACCATATATTATTCAAGTGCATCTTCTCTGGAAACTACCACTATTAATCTGTTTTAGGGACAGACTAATGAAGTAAATCAGCAGACATTTGGATGGCAATTACTAGATCTAGATATAACAAAATTCCAGTCATAACTGGATATGATTTGCTTTCCAATAGTTATTTTCCTTCTTTGTATACCATGAAGGACATATATCCTTGTCTGCAGTGATGCAGTATGTCAAAGTTACAACTTTGCACTGCTCTAACCTTGTTCTAGGTATCATACTTGCATCTGATAAGGAAGTAGAAGATATAAATATGAAAATACGTAGTAGAAGTTAAAAATTATGGCTGTGAAGTATCAGGAGAGCTTACAGCAATAGCTAACAGCACTTCTTAGCTACAAAAGCTCATCAAATACATTAGAGCTTTAAACAGAGGAAGAGACCAGTGAATGTGCTGCTCTCTGTCAGCTTGGGCTTGACTGTACAGCAATTGCCACAGTGGGGCTGCTACTCCATGTGTGAACAGAGGACAAATTATACACGCACAAAAAATACGTATATTTGTGTGTATTTCTGAAAGGTTCAAGAAGAGAAACACTTTGGGAAGGGGGAGACATTGGCCAGCAGGAGTAGATTCAGTTCCTAACTGTTGTCACTCTCTCTTCGGCACCAAAGATGAGATTTAAGAAGGGCCAAGGGGAGGATTACGCGTGGTTCTACTGTTATTTACAGAAACACCTCCCAACCAGAAGATGATAAATACAAAACACCAGCCATGGAAATCCAAAGGTGTGCTGTGAAGGCTGGCACTGGGATATTTCAAGAGACTTAAGGTGTCTGTGTTGAAAGAGAACTGTCAAAGAGTGCCTAGATAACTGAGAAAGGATTTGGAAGCAAAAATAAGTCTTGGTTTATACAACAGAGAGTACAGCCATTTGAGGGGTGCAGACAGAGAGATGACAATGTAAACAAAGGTACTGGGCAAGAAATCACCTGTTTGATGAGTGTTGTGGTCAAGTTTCTAACCACAGAATCATCACAGGACAATGAGTCAAGCTATCTAGGACTAATATGGCATGTATGGGAATCATTCATCAGAGGAAACACAGGCTTCAACTGTGTCCTCCTTAGCATTCATCCCTGCAGTGATGCCAACAGGAAAAGCTCACCAGTGACTCATCTGGTGGTTTCCAGTCACTGCCTTCTTATATGTTGACCAGTATGACCTCACTGTTACCTTGTGCTTGCATTATTTGTTTTCTCAATAGACCTGTCAGCTCATCATTTTGATTACAAGGTGTTCAACATAACAAGTTAAAAAAACCTACACAGAATGTCAACACAGTGGGGCACAGAGGCTGGCAGCTCTGACTGAAAGCACTTCCAGTTCTACCCTCACGTGTGTCTCCCTCAGGGTGATACCACCCTTTTCAGAAACAAAACTCTTCTTCAGCTGTGCTACAAACTGAAACTGATTCACACAGAAATACTGGAGGCAAGGGGAGCACTAGAATTCTTTTTGCTGTATCACTTTCCCCATCTGGTTGGGTGCAAAATCCCATGTGAGTTGTGCCAGGACAATGGAGGGAAAGGGGCAGTAGAGGATTAAGACTCAGAGGGGCCATCCAGAATCCAGTAAAGGCACCAAGTACCTTGAAACACTACACAACAACATTAGGCAGGAACATCTAGGCATTATCTCTATTCAAATAAGGAATACCCATAATACAAGTATATATTTAAAAAAAAGAAAGTATGTCTAATAGGAAATCATCATTCATAAGTGATTGTAGAAAATTCAGTCAAATATTAACAGCCTAAATTCAAAACATGATTGCAGCTGGTTATTTCTGGATTGTAGGTCAAACTGGACACAGATTTTCTTTGTCACTTTTGAAAGTCCCCTTCACAGCAATCAGGAGCTACCCAAACCCTTCTCTGTAGAAAAACTAGCAGTAGTTGTTAGTGGTTCAAGGAACCCCATAGTAACAGACTAGCAGAATGTGAAGGGCAAATGAAAGACTAGGGCAAGGGAAGAGCATTCTGCTATGCTTTCAGGAGGTGATTTCAACTCAGTAACAAGCTGAAATAAGTATGTTTTTGTCCCCTTCAATTTTGTAAAGCCTAACATGGGGCTTAAAATGACATTTTTACAATTCTAATTTTGTTGGTTTGGGTTGTGATTTCTTTTTAAACCTACCATTCATTAAAATATCTGCTTTTTTACCCACCACTGACTCACTCACTTCATTATATAAAATTATTGGTGCTTTTGTCATTCCTATGCCCTGTTGGAGAACTAGCTCAGCAACATTTGTGTACTCAAATAAAACAAATAAGCCTTACTTCGTTCTGTCATGTATTCCTTATACCAAGAAAAAAAAAAAAGAAAAATAAAGAGAAATCCTATTCAGTGAACTGAAACAAATCACACCTCAGATTCAGTAGCATTAAGATTTGACCTCAGCTGTTTTTTCCAGAGTCAGAAGTGCCAGACTGAGTCCATCTGGAGTGTCTCCCCTGGCATTCAGTTTGCCTTGTGACACGATACATTCAACCAGAACCCGTGAAGACAAACTCTCAGTTCTAAAGTCTAACGTAATGAAAGTCCAAGTTATGTACTTCACTAATCATCAAATTACATGTTCTTGTTGCAGCTTTAAATGCAGTTCTGCATTTAAAGGAGCTTCACTAAATTAGACAACAACCTGTCCTCCTAATTACATTTTTTGTTACAGTTAACAAGAAAAACACTTCCAACCTCTGAGCATGCAGACTCACGCTGAGACATGAGGAACAAACAGATTAATTTCATTGGGAGACACTGCCATGTCTAATAAAGCTGTAACAGGCCAAATGCTCTAATTTACACTCCTGAAACTCAGTCTCCCTCCAGTCACACTGTTATTACGCTTTCAGGGTGCCAAGAAGGGAAATGGATCTGGCAATTGTCACTGGTTGGAAGCACAAACAAATTTTTCCTTTAACCACACTGGGCTTGCAGAGTTACCAAGAATATAGAAGCATGAAAGCTTGCTGCAGTCCTTAAAGAGATCTGATTCACAAAGCAGAAATTACCCTGTTGAGTTATGAGATGTCAGGTCCCATAGTTACTAAACTGTTGCAGAAGCTGGGAAATTAGAAACTATATATTTTTAACGTTTTTTCGCTAATTTTCTGCCAATGGCTTGTGCCAGAAGGAAACTGCTCAGGTAGATAACTCTTGAGACCTAGTGTAGCAGTGTTTGTGGGTTTGGAATAGATAGATGGGTTTGCTAAGACCATTGGCCACAATCAATTAGATCATCAGACAATAATTATTTATTGTTGAAATGCCTGAATTGTTGTCTATGACAATACCTCAACATCATCCATGCTTTCACTCTAGCTTCTGAAGAGATGAATAGAAGTTACAGGGTACTGATATTAAAGTTAAAATGAAATGGCAGTAGGAGTCTTAAAAGTACAAGAATATCACCGAGTGCTTGAAAGTAAGTTAAATTTTAACAAATGAAGATAAATGTCCCCTTCAAGTATGGGAAGAGGTAAGAAAATTCCTTTGACAAATTTCCCAGTATAA
Organism: Parus major; assembly: GCF_001522545.3. Taxonomy (NCBI): domain Eukaryota; kingdom Metazoa; phylum Chordata; class Aves; order Passeriformes; family Paridae; genus Parus; species Parus major. The sequence continues at coordinate 22,124,226 of NC_031777.1, read as the reverse complement.
GACATCAGACAAAACAATTGGCAGAAAATACTTTTAGGAAAGAAGAATTGAGATTCACTTCTCAGGAGATGATGTATAGTGAAGATCACTAAAAGCTCTTTAGCCTGAGCCTGCTTACATGTACTGCTAACCAAAGCCAAGTCTGGGAAATCACAAACATATGACAATTTTCCTTCCTGCTGCTAGAAACTCTGCCTAATCTCCCAGCAAGCAGTCCCATTTGGCTCATACTCAAAGCCCAAAAGCGATCCCAGTTTCCTATAGCTTAATATAATTTGTTTGCCAATTCAGTGAGCAGAGGCATTACAAGAACCTCCTGGCATGCTGACCCCTCACCATGTATTTCATAGTGACCATGGACACCAAAGTCCATGTATTTCATACAAACTGAGCAGCAAGGAGCAAAGCATGGACTATTTCTGTGCTTTTCACCACGCTGGCCAGCCCATCCACTCCTCACAGGGTATAAAGTCAATGTTCATATTAAACCTTGTTCTTTATTTTGTATGACTACAGAGATCTGAGTGCTGAGCAGCATGCACGAATCCTTTACTTTGAAAAGCAGCAAGGAGCCCATGAATTTCAGCCAACATTAGATCAAGCCACATGAGGTGAAAGCATGGGTAATAAGCCATTAGATATACTTCATCCTCTCCTATAGTTACTTTATGCCTTTTTAAACTTGCCTTAATTAAATACATTCTCTAAACTTGCCTTAATTAAATTCATTCTGGAACAAAAAAAATTGCTCAGTTTCCACTGATCTGGAAAAGACTCTTTTTAGGCCAGCAAGATTTTCACCTTGAGGCATTTACTAGAGCTAGAGTAGGAATCAGTGCTTACAGCTTACAGAGGTTGTTATATTATCATGCTCGTGCCTTTGCACACTGAGAATCATACTGCACTTCTACTGTGCCAACATTTGTATTTAAAAAAAAAAAAAAGGTTCATAGATAATGGCTTCAGAGTATTATCTGATAAATCAGTGTTCTATTTAAAACACAAAACTAACAGATGCTGCTTTCCTTATGTATATAAATAAGTGCAAGGTGCTGAGGGATGCTGCTTTTTACATTACAGCAAGACAATCTGTGAATATGAATGCAACAATTTATCATCACCACATGTACCTTAACCAATGGTTTATGTTTAGATGCAAATGCTCTTTGCAGAAAGGAGGTTTCCCAATGAAATCCCATCATTGTACCACTATCAGTGGAACAATCAACCATTTCTTGTAGTGCTTGTGAGACTGGTTGTAAGGTACATATGAGACGGGTAAAGCAACCAGGGTGAACAGGAGCAGGTTTTGAAGGGACCTTGTGAAGAGAGAGCAAAGAACTGGGAATCAGGAGACATGGACTATCTTCCAGGTAATGTAGTAAAATTACTGTGTGACAAGGCAAGTCATTAGTCAGAATTAAGTCTGTCAGGCTGAAAAAAGAAGCATTTAGTGCCTTGAATTCAATGAAGCCTGAATTCACTGTAAGAGCTCCATGAAACTGTTGTAGACATTAATTTAATAATTAATTATACAAGGAATCAGTGAAAAATCAGGCAGGAGGGGTTAATGGCATTTGAAATATAGGAGAGCAATGTTTTTCTAATTCTAACCCATGTTTGTACTTTCCTCTTTATCATGTCAACGTTTGCAAGCAATAAAAGGGCATTATGTGCTGGTCATTGCATCTGCTTTTGAGATAAATTTGTGTTAGCATTCCAAAGGGTCAAGGAATTCTTCCAGGGCAAACAAATTCTGGAGCACTGATGCCAGATGGTGTGTATATAAAGTGGAAAATGGGAAAAGCAATTTACTGTGTTCCTGTTCCAGGGAGAAGTATCACCCAGAAGGAAAGCAAAGAGGTGAGAAATTACTGAGAAACTGAAGAGATAGTTTTCTTCTTCTGTATAAGTTATTCTTTATATTTGAAAAGTCTAGGTACATAGAAGAACTGCAGTTCTGCAGGCAGAATTATTCCAAAAAAATTAACAGGTATATTTAACAAATAAATTAAGGGTTAAATTAATAACATGTACAAAGAATAATGCATTTATTTATGTAACAAGTTCTGTATTTATCTTTATAGGTGACTAATGTATAACCTGTGTATAGAGAAATTTAATCATAAGATGTTTTTATCTTGCATTTTTGACCAAACTCTGCAAAAGAGGCAGAAAATAATGGATCATATTCTTAAATATAAATTAGCATAGCTTCAACAAAGGCAAGTATTCAGTGTAATTTATGGTGCTCAGGTGGTAAACACTATCTCACTTGCAGCTGTATTTAGTGTGTAATTTCCAAGTGGGAAAAAAAAACTCTTCAGGTTTTAGAATTAATCAATATTTTCTTCAAATCTAGTGAAACATACAAATGTCCCTTGGAGAGATTAAAAATAATTCAGCTCCGTGGAAGGTATTTAAAATAATTTTCTTGAATACTGAAAATTATACCATGTTTTCATACATAGCCTGAATTTTTGATGACTTTTATCACTTGCTACCAAACCTCAGGAATAACTAACAGAAGGGTAATGTTCAGTTATACACAAACAGGAGGGGAGAATGTGTCTTGGTATTTCTATGTACATCTTTGCTGAGCATATTTTATTTGATTATATATCTAGTATTTTAAATGCAGTCCTTCCTTTTAATGTTATCTGTTCTCCTAGAAATAAAGGATGTAAATAAAGGCTTCTCTCCATACAGGAAAAAGAGCTGAAGAACAATGCTGAGGTTTGCTATCACCCTCCTTGCTGTCATAACATTATCCACCTGCCAAAAATATGGGTGTCTGGAAGGGGACACCCAAAAACTGAAGCCTAGTCCTGAGCCAAGAATGCAAGAGTGCACTCTCTACTCTAAATGTAAGAGTGGTTTAATTTTTTTCCAAACATGGTCAAGAAATACAGCATTGTACACACTAATTGTTTTGGCAGTTCCCCTAATTTCTCAAAAATATGGAAGATGTATTATACATTGTATTTGAAAAGCCTCCTTCATTGGCTTTTTGCTGCATGCAAAGCAAGAGTAAGATTCTGGGTCTTGACAAAGTCAGCTGTAAAACTCTCATTGACTACATTTATTTTCTTTTCAAAATTCTGGTGCAGTTTGCCTTTCTTGTAGTTCCATCTGCTTAAAAATGTTTACAGCAAAGATTATTTTCATTTATTGTAATTAAGTATAAAAATTAATTGTAGCAGACACCAAATGGGAAAATTTGAAATCAAAATTCTATCATAAGCAAAGTACAGTACTTATTACAATTCTTCAACTCTTTTTTTTTTTATGTTTGGTACTTTGAAAAGTTAGTATCCCTCAGGATGTGGCATCTGGCAGAACACTGGTAAAATTCTTGTGACTCTCTGGGCACAGTTTGACAAAACACTGTTTATGCCAGTCCACCTCACCTAGCATTTACACTGCCACTTTCACTCCCAAAATTATTAGAGCTTGAGTACACCTTCTAGTTACTACTAAGAAACTTTATCATACTAAGGTTCAAACTAGATTTTGTGTCTTCCAAATACAGCGTTAAAAAGGAACACTTACTGCAAGATCTTTGTTTTATTCCCAACAGCTTCCTGTTGCTATGCAGACTTCACAGAGCAATTGGCTCATTCCCCAGTAATTAAAGTAAGCAACAGCTACTGGAACAGATGTGGGCAGCTCAGTAAATCGTAAGTCAGCTTTGATGTTTTCTGTGTCCTGGTTCCACAGCTCTGGGCTGGAGCAGCCACCAGCTGCTGATGGACATTAGATTACCCCAGAGATTATGTCACCCAGCCTAGTTCCCATCACCTTTTCTCTATACCTGACCAACCTCTGACTCTTCTCCTCTCACACAAACTCACAAATCCCAAAATCTACACTATTTCTGCCATTTTCTCAAGACAGGGTTATGTTTCTCCAAATTTGCTTTCAGTATAGAACCAGATCTACCAATGCAAAGAAATCGTAAACCCAGTAGGTGACAACCACCCTGCACCTCTGTAGCTCTCCAGCCATCACCCACCAGTGAGAGTGATCTGTAAGGAATAGAGACTGGGCTTCTTCCTTTGTTTAGAAAACAGACCAACTGGATTATTAAATCTCAACAAGAAAAAGCACAGGAGTCCAGAAATGAAACGGCTGAAAATTTAGAATAAAAATTCTTGTAGTCATGTGGGTTTGGTAACCATGAAAAATGTCTCCTTAATTAAGAATTTTAGTACCCTGTTAGATGTTAAAGCTGTGAAACATGGCAAGTTATAGAAATAAAGGGATGAAAGTACAAAATAATTAAGCAAAAACAGATGTGAGAAAGTAACAGCTCTTGCCTGCCACTCCCAGGAGAGCAGCACAGTATGCGATTTTAAGTAACTTCAGCTGGGCTGTGGGAAAAATCTAAAGCTTAGTGAAAACATGAGGCTACAGCACAGACAAAGTTTTATACTATAGTTTTAAACTACATTTTACTATTGCCTGGAATCCTTGTTGCCAGGAAAACTCAAGGCCTCAAAAGTTTACAGAAAGCTTACACAAATAGGGTTGAAATATGCATGGAAACATTTGTGCTGTAGCTGGCTGTGGTAATTGCACGGTCAGAGTCTGTACACAATGCCAGAGGAATGAGTTTCAAACTTAGGCATTAACAGGGCCAAAGGATGCTTTTCTGTGTTTTTCTCCTAATCTGTGTTATTGCATCCACATCAAAGCAGGCCTAGAAAACTGAGGCTGTAGGCTGGATGCTCAGAAACAGGCTTATTTGTGGATTTTCTCATCCACCACAGCTGTGAAGAATTCACAAAGAAAATTGAGTGCTTTTACCGGTGTTCTCCACATGCTGCTCACTGGATCCATCCCAATGACACTGCTGCTATTCAGGCTGTTCCATTGTGTCAAAGCTTTTGTGATGACTGGTAGGTTCAGCTTTTTAAGTATTAAGGTATTTTTATTTAGTTTTAATATGCTCATGATTCACTGGTGTTGTACCACCTTTTCTCTTGTTCTGAATTTCTTGTTTGCCATCTCTGCTTTTCCTTCTGCTAAGCTACTGCCCCCAAAATAATAATGACACAGGCTGTGAATGCAGATGGGGACACTAAGACGAGTTTAGTGACTTGGGGACAGCACTGCCCTGCTCTGGGGGAGGATGCAGTGCAGTGGCATCGTGACAGAGGAGCTCCTGCCACGCTGACAGGCACTGGCAGCAGCAAGGGCCTGCCCACTCTTTGAAAAGTCTGTGTTTGTGAAGTAGCATTTATGCAGTTAGCATTTTCAATCTGAATGCAATATGATAATTTATGATACATATGATCATATGATACATTTGTTTTGTATGTATAAAATGCACTATAAAATCAGGAAAGACATCAACTCACATGGGATTTCAACTGTAACAAATCAGCTTCATTCCTAGATTTTTCACCCTTGACCTTATCCCTTCTATCATCACACTCTCTAAAATCTCTTCTAAAAGCCTGAATATCAGAGACAAATGCAGCCAATTAATGCTGAAATTATTAAGAGCAATGTGCAGCATAATAGCATTGAATTTTGTTTCCCAAAACACAGCATCAGAGAATCACATTATTTTTTGAGTGCAAGACACATGGTGGAACAACCTAGCGCAAATTTGTCCATAGTCTTGGGGCAGGAGAATTATATCCATGTGAGGTACTGAGATTTTTCCAGTGGTACTTACCCAGCATATCCAACATACCCCTCCCTCTTGCCCTCCTTTCCCTCCCTGTTTTGACATGTTGGATCTTAAAAACATCACCATGGAACACATAAACTCAGTCAGCACCTTATGAATGTTGTCCCCAGTCACTGGAGGAACTTCTCTGGATGTGTGTGTGAAGCACAAACACCACTGGCTCTGTTCACTCTATAGGATTATAAGTGCTATGTTTCCATGAAAGTAATGGACTGTGAATGTCTGGATCCCTCAGGCCACTCTGAAAATCGTGGAAAACCAATATGATACTTCTAAAAATGTTATAAAAGAGCTTTTCTTAAAAGTACAGAAAACACAGAACACAGAGCATGGTTAGGTTCTCTTGGGCTGCTCTCTGCCCTGCTTCCCTAAGGCTTACACAGCTTGAATATTATTGACATGTGGATCCATTTCCATTCCCTCCAAGGGCAAAGTCATGTATGCAGTGCAGAATTTTGGTAGGATTTGTATTCAAATAGGTCTTCATTGCTTTGTGCCAGTGAAGGAAACAAGAGGCATAGCTTAGATTTATAAGGAAGTGAGTGAGAAAGGCTGATGTATTTCTTAGCTTTCCTAGAGGTTTCTCTAGCAATGAATTTTATTTCTGTGTCAGGAAACTACTGTGTGCCTCAGGAACAGATTTGTCATGTGCAGTCTTCCTTGCTAAATTTTTGTAATCTTCTAAACTGAATCTAGATTATTGACCTCCTTGAAGCTAAAGACTGAGACCTTGCATTTCCCTCAGTGCTCTAATCTTAAACCTCAGAACCAATGACCAGATATTGCATTTGGGTATTAAAGTACTGGAGTTGCCAGTGAGCTCTAGAATAGATCTAATGGGCAAAATGATAGAACACCATTACCTAAAACAAATGTGTCCCAAAACAAGTAGCATGAAAAGTCTTTACTGAACTGTTACATCAAGTGTGAAGATAAAAGAAATGTGTGCTGAAAGCTTAGTTTGCATCTAGGAACTAGTTTAAGCCAGATTTAGTGTATATGAGACTTATACCATAGTGTAGATCATGGATCAATATTACATTGCAAAATCCTCAGCGTTCCTGGGGGCACTGCCAGAACCTGCAGGTGAACAGCACCTTTAACTTTTGTTGCTGGAAAGTATGGTGAGGTGATTGAGAGCTGCAGCCCAGGAAAACTGACCCTTTTCCAGTATAGAGTCTCCTGGCAGAGAGAGGATCTGCTCTAAACAAGTCCTGAACAGTGATCTATTGCTCCTTTTGGCATCACAGATGCCTGGCCTGAATCAAAAATGTACTGATGGCCCATTACCCTGCACGCTGGTCTGTGTGCCTGCCTAATGCCAGTGTCAAACCCATTCCCTCACCCTGCTTAAGGCCTCAGGCTAGAAAAGAACCTGGACAGAATTCCCACTCTTTCTGGTGATTTAAAGTAACATTTTTTCATGTTCTATTCACTGGAGTCCCTTTAGCATGCTGTAGCACTGCTGGTGATGTGACCTACTTTCTCTATATACTGTGAATGTGCCTGCTGCATACTGTATGTCTTTGTGGCCAGAAATGTGCAGAGTATTCTGAATGAGCAGTGACTTAATTCAAAAGAAATTCATCTGAGTAGCTTGAGGCCTTCCCTTTCTTCCTATTGTTTTAGGACTCCTTGCTCTCACTAGTCCTTAAACTATTGCTTTTGAAAGGGCCCAATGTACAAGTCATTTTGTCATTCACCTGTGAAAAGGCCCCTGTGTCCTGTCTGAGAAAGAGCTAATTATAAAAAATACAGGGAAAAAGGCTTTAAAATAAAAATATCCTGCTCATAGGGAATGAATATGTTCAGGGAGTATATTTTAAGTATTTATGTTTCTCACATTTAGCTAATGTTTGAAGAAACAACTTTTGGGTTTCTGGACTGCAGAAATTAGACTCTTCACAAAGTTTTCATAAACTTGACTTCATAATTACTTCCATTGTGATAAAGTAAAACTCCTAACAATGGAATTATGCCTGGTCAATTGCTTATAGAACAAACCACTGCCAAGTAATGATCATGATTAGGAAACATTTCATCTGACAAATCAATAAATAATGGTGAATAGAAATATAAACACTTTAATTAATATAGTTTATTCATATTCCTGAGAAAACCAGATGCATACCATGAATATTAATTTCTCAAATTTCAGCTTCTATCTCCAACAGAACCCCTACATCTGACAGCAGATTCAGGGATGAACCCATTGAAAGTATGTGTCTCTTGACCCTGAGCTGTTTAATTCAGGCCCTGGCTGTCTTCCATCTGTTATTGCTCTTTCTCCCTCCAAAAAGCCCAGAAAACCAGAGTGAAGATACTGCAGATATGCATCTTCTGACCTTTCTGCATTTGCAAATCTACTGCAATGTCCAGTTCTCGTCATTCTCGTGCCCACATGACAACCCACATATTTAATTTTAAAATGTAATGCAGCAGCCCTTGTGATATCCAAATAGTTTTGAAACATGACCCTGAAGATTAAAAATGACAAACAGAAAATCTATCCAAAGGCACTAATTACAAATACCACGCTAAACATTAACTTTCTGGAATCTGTGCCTCATTGTTTTGGCTCTCTCAGTTACTGGTATGAATAGTTCTACAAGCCAATGAGACTAAATTTAAGTAGATGTTGACTGATTTGCAGAAAGTAGTCCTTAGGAAAGGCAAGAGCCAAAATGTACAACATAAAAGAGAAGTGGAAGAGAGGAAATGATGTAGGATAATGGTAAGTCATGAGATCTCTCATCACGTCGACCAGCCAGAACTCTACTCATTCCAGGCCATTTATAGGTTTTTTTCCACACTACCACCTACAAATTAAAAATAACTTAAAATTAAAGATTTTAGACCTATAACCTTCAGGACTCTTATTCTTCCTTTTCTTTTTAACTTCTTTGAAAATGTCATTCTGACAACCTATTTGTTTATATTATTTTGTGGAATTTCTTTATTTCAGTGCACATTCTTCATAATAACTCCCCTGCCTGGGAAACATCATTCTTCTTGTCCCATATTAGTTCATAAATACAAACTTTCCCCAAATCTCTTTCAAGTGATAGTTCACCCTCAGCACACCTATGCTCTGTTATGATACTGAACAGCAGCATTCATGAAACTCCCTCCCAGGATTTCCTCCACTCAGTAACATCAGATAACCAAGCAGAAAACACCCAGAACATGAGCCCTTTGCTAAGTCTGTCAGTATAGAAGGTGGTGAGTGAACTGTTTAGTTTTCACGGGAATTTAGGTTTTCCTGGGCAGCTTGGAGTTTACGAACATGTCAAGCTAAGATAATGCGCACGTTGCTCGAGGATCTGTTGCTAAGCTGCACTGTAATCACACCATGTTACTAACAGAGCCCCTGGACACCTTTTGAGTTGAATCTGAGTCCAATGAAAAATGTGAGATAAGTAACTTTATCTTCCACGCCAATCTCCATGAAGGTATGAAGCCTGCAAAGATGATTCCACTTGTGTTCATAACTGGCTGACAGACTGGGACTGGGATGAAAGTGGAGAAAACCACTGTGAGAATAAATGTGTTCCATACCATGAGGTAAGAAAGCCTGATCAACTGAAGCAGAAAATACAGCATTAGGAGTTCTTTTTATTTTCCCTGAATATATGGGAGTAAAATGCCATCAGTGAATTATTTTTACTTCAGCAATTTCAAGCCATGCCCACATCAGACTTATACAAATTTTCAAACATTTGTTTTTATGTACAGCACTCATTCTAATTAGATACACATTTAATTAATCACTATTCATTCCACTTGTGAAACAAAAGTCCTAGAAACACTGGTATTTTAACCCAGTGGGAAAGTAAAAGAGAAATTAACTTTGCTCATACAGAGACACTAAGATTCATTTCATAAGGTTCCTTACACAATATGGAGCTCTACACTCCTCTGTCTTTTTAAATTGGAATGTAAATTCCTGAACCACTGGGGAATTTTTTAAGGTTTTCTTGCCTATTTGGTATCTTTGCCCTTTTCTGTACTTTATGTAGTCCTTCTCCATCCTATCTTTCTGAGAGTGTTTAATGGTTGGGATAACAAATTTTATGAGCAAAACTATATAAAATGAGAACTGACAAGACTTATAGGAGCAAAGTTGCCTGGAACCTGATCTACAGACCTTCCAGAGATTTTTCTAGTGACTCAAGTGAGTTTAGCATCAGAGTGATATAATACTGTTCAGAAGTGTATTTGAGTATTTTTAACAGTTGAACTTCACTGAGTCCATGAAAAAGTGGCCAAATTGAGTAAGTAAACAAAATTTAGGTGAAGTGCTTAGGGACTGGTAATAAGGCTTGCAGATTAATTATTTTGAATTCAATTCAAGTTCATGTACTTCCAGAAGTCAGTTCAGCAACTGATATAAGTGGAAGACACAGTCCAGTTAGTGCTGGATTGCTGTCTGCCTTGCAAAAGTGACACTAATCAGCAGACTCAGGAAGGTAGCCAAAAACAAATGTGCTGTGGAAACTTTCAGCTTCTTTTCCCAGATGTGCTAAATAATCAGTAGTTCCAGATGAAGTGAAAAACAAAATTATAATCTCTGTAAATAATCTCCAGTTTCTGTTCAAACTGTCCCTATTTCAGAGATACGAGTTTTTAACCTTGACTTCCCTTGCACTTATTTCTTAAAGAAAATATACCATCTGCAGGGAAGAACATGCAGCAAATTCCAAGGTCTTATCACTTGAAGCCAGGCACAGCTTTTCCTTAACTAAATGGAACCACACCCTAAACTACCCATGTTTTTCACCAAAAATAGGCTTGCGTGGTAAGTAAGCATAAAATAAAATTTCTGCAGGGAAATTAAAAATCACACATTTCTCATATGAAAATTACAAAATATACAAACACTAGGCTGCCTTGGTTTGGACTCAACTCATGGAAGGGTTCTCACACGTCAGAGCACTGTAGACAGTTACTTTTTTCACACAGAGGAGCAATCAGCAGCTCTACATGTGACGTACGCAAGTGGTTCTAAGGCCCATCTGGGACAACTGCTGAATAAAGAACAAATGCTGAATATTAAGGATGCACAACTGACCATGGCCAGTTTTAGCCTTGTCATTATTCTCTCAGCTGGGTGCTCCCCAAGCAAAGTTAAGGCACAGACTAGGACATTTTCCAAAAAGCTAGAGTCAGAATCCTTTTCAATAGTTCAGGGACATATTGGGGGAAACAGGCTGTGTGCTCCATGTGTTTACTGCAGCATTCTGATTAGACTCTGATCTTTAAGCAGAATTAAGAGGAAGGTCAAAATAAAATTACCAATTTAGCAAGTAGAAAAGCACAAACACATTACAGAACCTGTGGGACACAAGTAAAGGGTGTATACAAGTCTCTTGCATAAACACCTAAACAAACCCATGTGACAGGCTTTAATACTTTCTAGAATTATTAGCTAAAAGCAGGTAGAAATTCAGAACTGCACAGGAGCTGGAAGAAAATATCTAATGCTACTTACAATCACAGGAATAGTGGGAAAGAAAGTGCTAAGATCTGCCTGCCCTAAGAACACAAGGAAAGAACTAGATGGAGTAGCTTTCCTTTTCTGACCCTGCTCCCAGTGCGTCATCCAACCTCCCTACTTCTTCTCCAGCACCAGCATCCATGGTGCAAGCCCTCGCTAGAGATGGTATGAGCTGAAAAGCTGTTTTACAGACTACAGAGTCTTCAGGGCTATTTGAAATGGACATTGTATTATTCATAAAGGATAGGTTTTTTTTAAGGCAAAAGACAACATAGTTTTGCACATGGGGACACAGGAAAGAACTTGTCAAAAATAGCTGGTGCAGAAGACTATATATACCAAATTTCACTTCTGTATAATGGACTTAAATCTGTAATTTTTATTTTTTTTTCTTTTTTTTCACACAGAGCAGCTTCCATGCAGAATTATCCCAAAGACAAAGGGCACTGCTCTGAGATTCACAGTCTCAGATCTTTGTATGAGCTGGCAATGGTGGTAAACCAGCAGAGCATCCAGGAATTCAGCAGTAAGATAAACACTGTAGAAATCAGCATCATGGGCAAGGACTACTTGTACTATTACAGATAAAACAAAGCTTCCATCAGAGAGATGCTGGTGACGTGGTCAGGGTGAATCAGTCAGCAAGAGACCAGTGGTGCTGCTGCCTGGCCCACAGTTTCAGTTCCTAACACTCTTATTCCTTAATTTGCAAGGCTTCTACTCCTGCCACCACTCCCATCCTCAATCTCATTCTTAGCTTTGCTTCAGTACCTGAAGTTTCCTTTTCGGAAACAGAAAAGATTGAACTTCAGCCACAAACACATGGGAGAAATGCAGGCAAGATAAAGTGCACATACTGCCTGCTTTGTGTCTAGACATGATAACTCTTAAGCTAATATTCTTTAGTCAAACTCAGTCTGGGCAGGCAGAAGATTGTCACAATGTGAGCTCAGCAAACAAGCAGTTTCTTTGTTGTGTGGTTGACAGGTCCTATGACACAGGACTTACAAAATGCTATAGTACCAAGAACAGAACAGCTCCACTTGATAAGGGTACAATAAGCTGCAGTTTGCGGTGTCTTGGGCCAGAAAGGCCATTATCCCACTGGAAAAAGCACTTTGGAAGCTTGACAAAAACTTACTTTCCTCAAGCAGTTGCTAAATTTTGTCTCTTCTCTTTGCCTGTGAGGTCCTGCCCGACCATGAAGTACATTGCAGCAGGCACAATGAGAACCCTTGGAGCTGTGACTCCACTGGGCTGTCTCTGGCCTGTAAATAAAAAGATTCCCGTATTCAAAGCACTGTCTGGCACTTTCGGCACTACTCAGATTTCAAGGCATGTCAGAGTGTCCTGACACGCTACAAGTTGTAAAGGCTCTCACACACAGCTTTAACTGTCAGCCCCAGAGAGCTGCTGGGCTGTCAGCCCCAGGGTGGAAACAAAGGGCAGCTGTTGATCCCTGCATTTTGTGTAACCACTTATTCTCAAAACAGGCAAATTACTTTTGCCAGATGTGAGACTGGGTAACATTTTCAGATATCTCAGAAGAGATGAAGCATAGCACACAACAAGACAGTAAATTAATACAGACAATGTTTTTATAACATGGTACCAATTTTTAAAAAGCAATAAAGGTTATCAATTTGATAGAAACTGATGTTAATTCAATTCTATTTAAATGTAATTGAGGCATTTCTTATTTGACACACAGATGTACGCAAATGGGACTGACATGTGCCAGAGTATGTGGGGGGAGTCATTTAAGGTGAGCGAATCGTCCTGCCTCTGCTTGCAAATGAACAAGAAGGACTCGATTGCAATCAAGTATCTCCTCTCCAAAAGCTCAGAGGAAAGCTCAAGCAGCAGCAGCAGCAGCAGTGAGGAGCATGCCTGCCAAAATAAACTCCTGAAGTTTGAGAAACTAAAGCAAAAGGAAGGTGAACAGACAAGATAAATGCTAGTGGATGTATGTCATGTCAAGAGAAATTGTCATGGAGGCTGGGCTTGGGGCATCATGCCAGCCTGCTTTATCCCTTCCTTTCTAGAACATAATAAATCAATGGCTGGTTCTATTAATCTTTCTCTGATGTTTTTGCATCTGCATCACAAAGCTGCAGGCAGGCTAGCACAGGTGTAATCTTGTGACTTGAACTGAATAGCTACAAGCCTGAAAGAAGCACCTAGGGGTTGACTTTCAAAGAGGAGAGACACAGGCAGCCTCTGCTGACTTAAGGTGGAACAGTGAGAACTGGAGACCTCTCGAAGGTCATGCCTGCCAGTAATGCACCAGATCTTCCACCCAAACACTTCATTAGCACAGGCATACAGCACTCCTGTCACAAGTTCCTCTGTGTCTGGGTCAGCTGAGATAAAGAAGAAGTCTTCAGGCAGAAATAGGTCAGGGAGCCTGGCTACTGACCACTGAAAATGCATTTATTTCGAATCTTGAAAACAGGGTTTTATGGTGTACTACATAAATCCCTGGATCCAAACATTGTCAGTACACAGCATGCACAGTCTGTTGCACAGGGCTTTTACCTTAAGCAAAAGCAGTAGAAAAATCTCCTACAACATCAGTTTAAAGAATAATTTTGAGTGAAATTATTCCCACTGAATTGGAAGTCCAATTGTTATATGGAATTGTTATATGGAAGTCCAATATGTTATCCAAACATAATGATCTCTGAGAAACCAGTGTCAGGGACAGCTCCAGTCAGATTTCTCCCATCAGTAATTCTGTTTCCCAGCATCACTATGACAGTTAAACTAAAATCTGCACCAGTCCTATAGGGATTTGTCAGGTAAAGATGAATGAAATCCTGCTTTCAGTTATGCATCCATACTTCCTCTGACATCACTTCGGAGTATACAGGCCTGTGCCACTCTGTACAGCTTTTCACAATACCATCACCACAGAAGCCATGAGAAGGGTTGAATTTGGGGGTCACATTATCAAATGGTGAAAATCAGCATCATCTTGGTGCTTCCAAAGGTTCTGGCTGCCTTACAGCATTTAAGGATCTGTTCCACAGCTAAAACAATGACTTGGCACACCCTGTTTAACTGGGAGAATCTTAAAAATCTAACACACTTTCTTCACTGAGCTGTTTATTTATTGGAATGGTTTCACACAGCTGCAATAGTAATACTAAACCCATTAGGTCATGCTCTGCTTCTAACCAGCTTCTCAGTCCACTTAACAATGGACTAATTCCTACCAGCACTGAATTGTTTTCAGAATGATACTTTGCCACATCTGTATTTTGTGCTAACTCAATTTGTCAGTTCTATTGTTAGAAAAGAAAGATCAAGAATTTAGTCTTCTGTAAAGCTCTGACAGTCCTTTTCTCTCCCTGTTTCACAAACTCTATTCTTTCCTGTCCTTATTGCACCTGAATCAGAGCAGAAATTTTCCTGCATTTGAATTTTGCTATGCTCAGAATTCAAGAATTAATTATCCCCTCTCACTGCCATAACAGCAACGTTTTCTGTATCACCATGGACAAACATTTTCTTCATGTTTTTTGTTAAGTATAGCACAATTGTTTCTGCCTGTGTCTCTGCTCTTTTTCTTTCCATTCCACTTTATTCTCTTTGCTCTGACAAAATTGCTCTTGAAACCACTCTCAACAAAGAGCTCCTCCATGCTTAGTTTCAGGATGACCCATAGGCCTACTTATTGCATGCTTTTGAAGAACATAGGGTTCTACAGCAAGATAAAAGACCAAGAAAGACCATTTTGCTCCTATTCATAACTTTCCCACTGACTCACGATGCATCCTAAGCAAACCGTTTAACTCTTTTGTGACCATAATCATTTTGCAGATCTACCACATTTTCTCTAGGTCATCTCTTTTCTAGGACAAAAATTCAAGAACTTCTCAGTTGTCCCCTATGGGAAGTTTTCCACTCTACAGCTCCCTGGTCCCAGAGGTGTGAAGTGATCTTAGCTCTCAGGCCCATTGCTTTGCACTCACTTATGTTACAAAAACTTCACATGGATATGCCAATCTTCTTAAGCCACTGCTTGCTCTGTCTAGTTGCTTTATATATACAGTAATTTACACCCTAAACACCTGAGATACTCAGAAATGCTATCAGTAGATATTTTACATTTACAGAAAGACTAGGATAACTCAGGTAAAGCAAAATTAAAAATAACACAAATAGGTAGAAAACAGATCACAGCAATACACCATGAAGGTAACCAGGGAGAAGAAAGAGCCAAGTTACATATGGCTGCAGACATCCCCAGCTAATGATGCCTGATTAAGTAGGTGCCTCTATATATCACAGCCCAAAAGCACATGTCCTTCCTCTGGAGCCACTCTGACCCCAGCCACTGAAATGCCTCCGTATTTAGTGACACTAGACTAAGATCTTTATTAAAATGTCACAATGGTAGTCAAATGCTTTGGGAAATAGGTTGGGAAATATGTTCCTACACCAATCTGCAGAAACAGATTAAAACCCCTTATCAATAGATTAAATTGGATTTATCAACAAGACAGTGTTGATAAAAATTAAAATTCTTGCCAATTATTGACTTATTTACAACCTGGCTTAGAATCAAATTTTGTACCATGCTACTTGGGCCTGGTGTCATGTTAACCAGCTAAGCTGGGTCATCCTGATTGCTCTGTTTATTTAATTTTCTTTCCTTAAACATTGGCAGGATACTGTGAGCCTTCTGAAATTTCACTGACATGCCAGGATTTCTTACAAATGAGATCTCTTGTGATAGAACTGTTAGAGTTCTTTGGTATATGTTATCTTAGCCTAGTGCTTTAAAATTATGAATATTACTTATGATGATGATGAACCTCATCCTTAATTACTTGCATACTGAAAAGGATTCCATCATACTTCTGTAACACAAATGCTTCATCCAGCATATATTTCAATACTAAGTATCATTAACAAAACTTGCCCACTGTTTCTTGTGCCATTGCAAGGCTTTCTTCCTCAGGCCACAGTTTCCTGTAGTACCTTTACAGTCCTCATTAAATTTTTATGGTTCATAGATCTCCATGGATATTGATTGCCATACAGTCTTCCTTTTTAAAAAATAAAAAACATTAGTAATTATGATATTTTCAACTTCTGCTGCATTTTTCATGTGCAGGTTTCACTCAAAACATTTTATAAATATTCATTAATCTTCAAAATATACCTGCGAGAAAAATAAGTAGTGAGAAGCAAATTGTGTCAGTGGGGGAGAGCCAAAAAGAGACTTTTGAGATCACTGTAAATATTGCAGAACTAGGACTAGCACAGACAAGTTCTGTTGCAGAGCCTCTTTTCACATTGCAAATGGAGCTGCACTTTTTAAGATGAACCTCAGGAAAAGTTATTATGTTAAATTATTATGCAAAAGTTATTATGCAAAAATTATAAAATCACAGAATTGTTCAAATTTGAAAAGACCTTTAAGATCATTGAGTCTGATGCTCCAGGCTTTTATGAAATAAAATAGTACAAAAAGCCCAAGCATCCAAAAACCAAAACAAATTATTAAACAATGCATTTCCATGGACCTTGAAGGATAATGAAATTATACAAAAAATAATTATTGTACTATATAAGACAAATAATGTCGAACAGACTAATTTGACTTGCTGAGAGACAGACAGCCCAAATAGAAAGAAAAAGCTATAGATTAGATCTGACTTTTTGAGATTTTGATAACATTTGATATGATATTCTGATTATCAACTGGAGAAAACCAAAGTGCAAATGAAATCACTGTAATATTTGCTTAAAAATATATTAAAATGTTACTATGAGGATGTTGTCCTTAGACAGATCTTCTGTTAGAAATCTCTAAGGATCTGTTCTGATCCACTCAACCCTTATGTTTTCCTAAACAATGAAATAGAGGTTTTGCAAGCATTTTGAAGGACAAGATTAAAATAAAAATTATCTTTCTATCCAAAGAACTAGACCAAGCCTCCAAAGATGAAATTCTAAAAAGGGAGATGAGAAATGCTTGCACTGAGGAAAGGTAGATCATTGGGAAAAATTATTCAGGAAAACATATGGCAAATCAACAGCAGAGCAGCCAAGGGATTGGGATGTGTAGTAGCAACCTATGCCATTTACAGCTGAAATATTACACTGTGGAAAAAGGTTTAATCTTTTAAGGCTTCACTGTATGCAGAGCCCTGGAAGCCCTGACTCACCAAGCAAGCAGATGCAGGACCTACAGACATCCTACTTACAGTTACTCAGAGTTGGTGACGTATCTCACATTCCACTGAGGCGCTGCTTCTGGAATGACCCCACTGCATCACACAGGCTGTGGAATGTGGTGGGTATCAGGCAGAGTTTAACTCTATCCATCTTCCCAATAAAATCAACTCATGAGCTCTGTCACACCAGTGCAATATGTCCTAGGAGAACAAACATGCTCTTGGTATACATCTAATGACTATATAATTTAAAAGGAATTAAATTAGTTGAATTCATGCACATTTTCTGGTCATTTTCCTTCCTTTTTCTTCTGTTCCAAAGGTTTGCATAACTTGGAGTTATTTTTAAAAACGCCACATGCTTCAGACAGCTCATGTCTATTTCATGTTTGCTGTACTTTATTATCCTAGGAAACACTGAGATTTAGACAAGAAGAGTTAAGTAGAGAGTCCAAAAAGCATTAGGGTTTGGATTACAATTTGAAACATTGCCAAACTTTACTAACAGCAAGACTGAATTCCCCCATGCCTGAAGACATAATAATAATAATAATACTGATAATGATAATGATAATAATAATAATAATAATAATTCTCAAGCACAATTAATTTTTCCTTTTGGCAAAAAAAAAACCCTGCAGCTTTGATACAGTCACCTAAGAGAGCAGATCTAATTCAGTGTGAAGCTGCAGGTCAGCTGCAGACTACAGTGAAAAAAGACCCAGGTTATGAAATCAATCATCTGCTTCAAATAAGTGTGAGGACACAGTTAGGATCAGACCTCAGCAATCTGGCAGCTTTCAACATCTCCAAGACAAAGTTGTGGTGATTCCCTACTGCTGAGATTTATCTTCACTGAGAAATGAGGGAGGAAAGTCTCTCTCGTAAAAGCATATCTCTCCTGCCTCTGTTTTGATGACCAACTGCTATCTGAGTCCTAATATTCTTTTGGCCTTCTTCCTTGGAAATCCAGTGAGGTCTCTGTGGAGTTTGCCTTGGTTCCCCTCTCAGACAGCTGTGACTAATTCAATGTTCAAGCTCTTGAGTTAATTCTCTCATTAGATCACTTTCCTTCTTCATGGAATGATTATTCCCACGGGAGAAATGAGAAAGACTCAAACAATATTGTGCTAGTATCTGACACGCTGCATCCAGGATGTTTATTTTAAATCAAATTGCCTGGAATTGATCCAGGTCTTTGGCTTAAACATAAGAACCTTCTAAGTGGTGGGGAACTGCAGCCATGCATGTTGCACAACATTCCCCATTTCACTGGAATTCCTCCAAACTTCCTGATAGGTAAATATACCTAGAACACAACCTCTCCACACAAGTAGGTCAGGTGACACAATTCTTTCATTGCTAGGGCATACTTTAGGACTGCAAAAAGTTTTTCTCCCTTGTTTTATTATTTTTTATCACACATCAAGGTGAAAGGGAGGGGGAGGGGGAGAGGGAGAGGGAGGGGGAGAGGGAGAGCTTTACATTTCCCAAGCTATTAACTGTTCAGCTGAGAAATAGACAGAGCCATCGTCACCTTGCTAATAGTGTGAAAACTTCAATGTTTTCACACAAGTCAGGTATTGTGGGGCTGCCTGAGTAGAAAGACTGTCTTTGGGGACCCCCTCTTGCTCTCTGTGTTTGGGTCAGTTTCAGTTCAGACCTGTACCCTGCACACACATACACACATATTCATCAAGATTCGTTAACCCTCACAGGAATGAAGGTAATATCTCTTGGGCCTGGCCCAAACCTGTCGAGAGAGTTCTCATGCCTGGCTTGAGCCTGGAAAATGTGTTATCTCCCTGTGAAGCACAACCCACTGCAGTAGGAAACATTCAGACCCTGAAGGGAAGCTTCTTTACCCACTGAAGCTGATGTACCACGTGAAAGCATAAGCTGACAACAGGTTTATGCAGGTATCTAATTAGAATATAGTGTCTGTAGCTCATTACAGGCTTTTGGCTGAGTAGAAAAACACAATAAGCAGTTGTGATTATCACCTTTGAGGTGATAATGGGGTAAACTACTACATTATTTGAGAAATACCTTACAAGTAGCCAGGGACCCACTTCTCCAGGCTGAGAGTGTGAGATCCAGCAGCCTACCTTGTCCTACCCCTTCAAGGGGCTGCACAAAAACATCCACCAACTGTGCATCCACAGACTGCTGATCTGCATTGTTGCTTTAGGCATGCGATGGCATCCAGAATAAATGGGACATCTGGGAAAAACCGAGGCCTTAACAGAGACAAGGTGTCTTGGAAATGTCAGAGATGTAGTTTAGTACACTACAAATGCTTGTACTCCTCACAAACTCTTGCTAGTTCTGCACTTTTGCAATTTTGGCTTCCATGGGAGAAGTCTGAGTTCAAATGCTTGTTGGTATTTAGGGAAGTGGACCAAAAATGGTTGTATCCTATGAAGATTTTGTGACCTCCACACCAAAACACAAAGTAAGCTCCTTTCCATTTTGGTGAAGCTGTAGAACACCTCTCCTCTGATAGATCAGTACATTACAATACAAGTAGCAACTATAGTAGGTAATTAGTAACAAAAATTGCAACTGCCTGTACCATTGAAAGGTTATAGCGGATGCTGTAGCACAGAGGGCAAAGTGCAGAGATGCAGTTTTCAACAGGAAGTGAAGATTTCATATGCACAAAACTGGGGGAGAAATTAGAGCTGGCACATTCTGGTTGCAATGGAAAGTGGCTCCCTATCACAAAAAAATCCCATGGGGTTTGATGTACCTACAAATAGTCAAGGCCTGAGTTTCTTGTCTCCTCTGCAAAAGGGAATTTTAGCAGCCAAGTATGGTAAGAGGTTTTAAGTCATAATGGTCCCCAAAACTACAAGGGCAATGGACAGCCATTACACAATTACATTCTGACAAGAAGCAGTCAGGCAAAGCTGCACATTCAAATCAATTATTACTCTTTTTAGGTTTTGGGGTGGATATTTGGTTATTTTGCTTTTTTTAAGACTAAGAGCTCTCAATCTATATTGGGTTCAGGGAGAAAAAAAAAAAAAACAAAAAAAAACGACAAATTTAAATCATACTGCAAGAGAGGAGGAGTTCAGCATCCGCACAGGCAACACCTTTCAGCCTCCCGATTTTGTTAATGTTCCAATACGTCACCCTGCAGTCCCGGTTTTATTAATGTTCCAATACATCTCCCTGCAGTAACAGCGGCACCTGCAGGATTTCGGGAAAAGCAACACCTCCCTCGGCTAACAGAACATCATCCAGGCATCTGGAAAGGTTTTCCTGAGAGCCCTTCAGCCAGAGAAATCTGAGCAGCCATTGGCCTCTGTGGGACAGGGTTTTTTTCAAGAGAAAACCTGAATAGTTGTTTGTGAGAATATTCTCACTCTTTTGGCAGGGTGGCAGCAGCACTTCTGTGCAGGTGTGGACAGTGGGACATGTTGAGGAGCACAGGGCATGCCTTTTTTGTCACCTGTCCTACATGACAGGCAACATTCAGCTGGCTTATTGGCAAATATATTTTTAAAAGTAATATATTAAAATTGAAGACATTTTTAATTCCTTCACTACAGTGACTGCCATTCTTGGTGTTGGTTAATCAAAAGGCTTCCTCATTACACGGTGCTATTTCACACTGTCAAAGGTACTTTTAGACTTATTCATGAAAGTCTACAGCATGTTTTGTGAGATTCACAGTAGTGTACAGGAGCATTAGCTCCATCCTGCACAGCTCCTGTGTGGCCACAGAAGACACCTACTGAAGTAGTGCTCTTTGCTGGGGGCAGAACCATGAACACAGCATAGCAAAGGCCTTTGGGGCAAAATGAGCTCTCTCAGCAATGGTATTTTGTGTCCATAAATATGGTGTGAAATCCTAGTGCTGGCCAAGAGTCTAACAGCTGACATCAGCCAGCCAGCGAGCCACTGGCATTTAGGAGAATTCTAAGCCTTTTACTCACAGGCCACTTCCGATGAATAAAATGTCAGCGTGAGAGAGGTCTGGTTTCTTTTACTGATATGTCAAAGAAAGAAAGACCTCAATGCATTTATTAGCTGAACTTAAAATTTATAGAGTTATATCAGTGTGCATCCAACTGTGTGTGCTTGCAGAAACCTTCTCTCTAGAGCTATGTTTTCTACAGGTATTTTCTGAAGACCAACTTGAAATGTAATTAGAATGTAACGCTAATGAAGAGAGAAACCAACAGCCCCCCAAGGGTATCATGATTCAGATTCTTTCCAGAAGTACATTTAAAAGTTATTACAATGAAATGCGGAATCATGAGAAAAGCCTGAGGGGCCATGACCATTATAACTGTGAGCAGACATGTTTTTCTTTCCCAGTCTCACAGTAAATAGATATGGAAGCCTTCCAAGTGGCTCTCTGATCGCTTTTTGCTCTGGCTGGATGTTACGCCCCTGGAACAGTTGTGGAAAACTCCAGACGGATGTTTTTCTCTCAGACTCTGCTGGACCCAGTGACTGCATGCATTTAACTCAGTATGTGATGCTCATCCCCCATCAGTGCTCAGGCATGCTGTGACTCAGGGAATTACACAGACTGAGATGGAAGTACACTCTGCCTCAGGATCAGTGCTGACCCCAGTGACCCATAGGGTGCTGCTACAGGACACTGATGAAACATTTGTGCTGGAATGAAGTGGAAGGCCCATGCATGGCATAACACTATGGACAAAGGGGGTGCTGGGCTGTGTCTGCCTGTCACGCTCCTGGAACAGTTGTGGAAAACTCAGGAGTGATGCTTTTCTCTCAGAATCAGTGTCAGCTCTGCCAGACCCAGTGATCATGTGTGTTTACCTCAGTATGTGATACTTATCCCCTGTCAACACTGGTCTCCTGCCACAGTCCCAGGCAGTTCTCCCCAGCATAGCCATATTTCTCACAAGCACAGATTGAGGTGGACAGGGACCCAGTTTGCAAGAGCATGACTAGGACCGAGGGACGGAGGTTGTGAAGGCAGTGACTAAGTGAATAACCTATTGCAGGACCAGTTTTAACCACAAACAACCTCTTTGCAGAGCAGGGAGCAAGCCCAGAGTGGCCAGAGGTGTCTGTAGGAGCGCACAGCATCTCCTCACCTTAAAATGAACCTCGAGGTGCTGGAGCATGCCCCGGGAAGGCAACAAGGCAAGGAAACATGTCTTACGAGGATCAGGTGAGGCAGCAGGGGCTGTTGAGTCTCCAGGAGGCTCAGGGGGGACCTCACTGTTCTCTACAACTCCCTGGAAGGAGATTATAGTGAGGTGGGGGTCAGTCTCTTTTACTGTGCCTGCAGTAAGAGGATCAGAGGAAATGGCCTTAAGCTAAAATAGGTGAGATTCAGATTAGATGTTAGAAAACACTTTTCACTCTTCGGGTGGTCAGGCAGTGGAACAGTTTGTCCAGAGAAGTGGTGGAGTCACCACCCCTGGAGGTGCTTCAGAGGCATCTGGATCTGGCACTGGGTAATGTGGTTTAGCAGTTTAGGGCTTACAGGGGCAGTGCTGGGTGGACCGCTGGAATAAATAATCTTAAAAGTCTTTTCCAACCTTGATGATTCCGTGATTCCCGTGGGGCCTCACGGGGCCAGTTGCCCAGGCAGGCGCATAGACATAGGAGTGCAGAGGTACCAGAACCAGTGGCATCCTGAGGGCAGGGTGCTTGGCACACACGGAGCACTCGGCAGACAGGGAGCCCCCGGCACACACGGAGCACTCGGCAGACAGGAGCCCCCGGCACACACGGAGCACCCGGCAGACAGGGAGCCCCCGGCACACTCGGAGCTCTCAGCCTACCCCATCATGGTGCCCACCCGCTCCGGGCAGAGCCGCCTCAGCGCGGAACGCGCCCCCCACCCCACTCGCGCACGCGCGCGGGCGGGCGGAGCGGGCGCGTGCGCGGCGCGAGGCCGGCGCCGCGGGGTACCGGTGCGGCAGCAGCGATGGCGGCGAGTGCGGGGACGGGCAAGGGTGGCTCTGGCACCGGCTCCAGCTCCAGCTCCAGCTCCAGTTCCGAGCGGCACGCCCGCCTCCTCCTGGCCCAGATCAATCGACTGCGCGCCGGGCACAGCTTCTGCGACGTGCGGCTGGAGGTGGGCCCGGAGGCGTTCTCCGTGCACCGCCTGGTGCTGGCGGCCAGCAGCCCCTACTTCGCGGCGCTGTTCGCGGGAGGCATGAAGGAGTCCGGGCGGGACGTGGTGCGGATCGCGGGCGTGGAGGCGGACACCTTCCACACGCTGCTCGACTTCATCTACACAGGTGAGGGCTGGCGAGGGGGCGAGGGGCGGGTGCCCGGCGGCCGCAGGCTGGAGCGGGGCCCCGCTGTGGTTTGGTGCCCGCAGGGGTGGTGAGCATCGCGGAGCACAACGTACAGGAGCTCATCGTCGCCGCGGACATGCTGCAGCTCACCGAGGTGGTGGAGCTCTGCTGCGAGTTCCTCAAGGGCCAGATCGACCCGCTGAACTGCATCGGCCTCTTCCAGTTCTCCGAGCAGATCGCCTGCCACGACCTGATGGAGTTCACCGAGAGCTACATCCACGCGCACTTCCTGGAGGTGCAGAGCGGGGAGGAGTTCCTGGCGCTCACCAAGGAGCAGCTCGTGAAGATCCTGCGGAGCGAGGACCTCAGCATCGAGGACGAGTACCAGGTTTTCACAGCAGCGATGCAGTGGATTCTGAAGGATTTGGGGAAAAGAAAGAAGTATGTGGTAGAAGTACTGGAGCCCGTTCGATTCCCTCTGCTACCAGCACAAAGGCTGTTAAAATACATAGAAAGTAAGTGAAAGAAAGAATATCACGTGCATGTATGTGAGCAAACTATGTATTGTTCAGAGTTACTGGGCTTTGATGGACTATTTTTTACACTGAAAACACGATGAATAAAAATATTTATAGCAAACAAGTTATATTTTTTAAAAAATAAACACAGGTTTATAAACATGCTTTTGAAAATGCCTTATAAAAGTAAGCAACATTGATTTGTCTGCTGTTTTAGGAGAAGTTAGTAATATTTGTACAACTGAATTGCTTACAGTTTGTTACTTTTCACTGTGCTTTTTTAAATTCTGCTCATTTTATTCTTATTCTCTTATGTTTTTCTTGAAGGTATTCCAGATTTCAGTCTTCGGGTGGCCCTGCAAACTCTGTTGAAAGAATATTGTGAAGTCTCTAAATCTCCCAAAGAGAGCAAGGTCAGCAGTTTTCTGCAGGCTTCTAAAGGTCGTCCCCGGAGGAAAGCCAGGAAGTACCTTTATGCAGTAGGTTAGAATGTGGCTGTTTGAACCTTATAAAACAAATTGATTAGTATCTCAGAATGCAGTACTGAAGGAGATATCCGAGGATTTTTTTTTAATTAAAATATATAAAGATAGTAAAACATTTCATCATGGCTGAGTTACCATGTTAGTTGTTTTGATTAGAATTGCATAGGACTCCAGCATTCACATTTCTTGTCATTGCAACATGGCATTTAAAACCCAGATTTGCTTTTCAAAAATTGCCTTGGGTAGAAAGCTGCAAATCAGCAGAGGTTTTACCCAGGGTTCACTGCAAAGCTGCAGCTTTATATTGGAAGGGAATATGTTTGTTTCACCCTACAGGCTGTAGCACCAGCTTAGAGAGCAAAGGCTACTGGCTGATCCTTGTATTTTACTGAAAACATGAAGTCAACCATTCTTCCTTGTATGATGGAGAAACAAAGATACTTGGAAAAATCCAATTCCTTCTAAAAAGCAGCTGATGGCTGTTACTGTAATATTTTTAATGGTTTAGATATAGGAGCAGAAGGATGAACAGGAAGCTCTTACTCAGCTTTTCCACTTACTTTCCAGGTGGGTACACCCGACTGCAAGGAGGACGCTGGAGTGACAGCAGAACCCTCAGCTGTGTGGAGCGATTTGACACCTTCAGCCACTACTGGACCACAGTGTCCTCTCTCCACCAGGCCCGGAGCGGGCTGGGGGTGGCTGTGGTGGGAGGAATGGTCTATGCCATTGGAGGTAACAGCTGAAATAAGCTTGCTTTCTTACGTGAATGCTAGAGAACTCATGTATGGAGACTTTCATAATTATTCTTCTTTTAAGTGGTTCTGAGGATAATACAATTTTTAGGTGTAGTAACAAAGGAATTGGGGTTTCTTTATTCTCTATTGTCACTGCTATGTGAATGCCTGTTAGGGATCCTGTGCAGGCCAGTTTTTACTAAGCTGCTCTCCCCTCATGTTGTAGCTACTCACAGGCTGTGATATAGATGTGTGCAGACATACTCAGAGAAGTTGGCTATTCTGTGGGCTTTGTGTACCACCATTAATAGAATTTCTTTTCTCATAGTCTAGCAGAAGCCCATAGTGTAAAAGGCAGTGGCACAGGACAGACCACTTGTGCACTGCCTGCCTGGAAAGGCTCATTATGTCTGTTTGCACAAGGATGTGATGAGTGGCTCTACCAGCCCATCATGAAAGAATGCATATGTAGACTGTTTTTAACACGACAGAGCACATTCTTTGGTCTTGAAAACCCAGTCAGTTGTGCTGAGGAGTAAAACCTGCAGCACTGTGGTTGTTTACCTCTCTGAAATTTTCAGTAACATTTCAGGGAACTATTGATGAATTCAGTTCCTGGTACAAATGAAGACTTTGCTACATTTGGCAAAAAGATGTATCTTGTATTCAAATGTTGCCTGTCCTGGAAGAAGTTGAAGAATGTTTCCATATCTGCAGTGCAAAACATTGCATTTCCCCTGACTCTTCTTGCTTTTATTATGCAGGTGAGGACAACTCAATGATTTTTGACTGTACTGAATGTTACGATCCTGTTACTAAGCAATGGACAACTGTGGCTTCTATGAACCATCCCCGTTGTGCACTGGGAGTGTGCACATGCTATGGTGCTATCTATGCTTTGGGTAGGTTGTGGGGTTTTCCTAGGTTAATTTAAAGATGTTAATTCATAGGACTTGTAAATTAATTTGATCTTAAATATTACATCTTGGTGATGCAAATTTGAAAACTTAAGTTTTGAAAAACAACTGTGTCTATAAATATTGACATACATACTAAATCTCTGTGGAATATTGTTTAGTTATAACTTATTTCCATTGTAGACTGACTGCATGCTGATTTCAGAAATTGTCCTGGAACAGTCCACTGTATGTCTAAAAATGCAGCTAATGCACAACTTCATGCCATTAAATTCCTTCCCATGTTTGCTGTTACTTGCAGGAGGCTGGATTGGAGCAGAGATTGGCAACACAATTGAAAGATTTGATCCTGAAGAGAATAGTTGGGATGTGGTAGGAAGCATGGCTAAGCCCCGTTACTGCTTTGGGTGTTGTGAAATGCAAGGTGAATATTGTTAAGTTTATATCCCTAAGTAGTTCCAACAGCCATTGGATTTGGAAACTTTATGTCTCAGTCATGAATTCTTACTTTTGTCTTGTACTGAGCTGTCAGTCACACATGCTTGTTCCTCACTTGTTTGTTGTTTTAATACTCTATTTTTAATTCTGCAGAATTCAAAGACTATAAAGTTCTCTCTTCTGCCTTTTATCTCATGAGAAGTTTTTACATGTCTGCCAGTATGGTTATGCAGCTAGTCTTTTAGCAGTTGATTGTTCTTTCTGATACTGCTTTTATTTATCTTCTATATTTGGGTTTGCAAATATATATATGTTTTTCTTTGTGACAATCTGAAGACTTGCTACAGGTTATTTTAAGACAGACATTTTGAAATACCTGATCAGTTAATATGCTTACAGAGTATTTGATCCTGGCCAGGTCAGGAACCTTCTGAATTCCTTCCCCTGCACATTAATTTTTCTAGAAGCTTTCTTCAGAGCTTCTAGTGCTCAAGCCCCAAGCTGCTTATAAAAAATCTTTATGTATTATACTACTGTGCAAAAGGAGGATTTTCTGTCATTCTTTAACCCACTTAATATCAGGCTGAAACTTGTGTTGTGACAGTAATTTCCTGTCTGTATTATGAAGATTAAAAGAGGAGAAACTCTGTTTCTGCAGGTTTGATTTATGTTGTTGGTGGTATCAGCAGTGAAGGAGCAGAGCTGCGTTCTGTTGAAGTCTATGACCCCATCTCTAAACGTTGGTCTGAGCTCGCTCCAATGGGCACCAGAAGAGCCTATCTTGGTGTAGCTGCTCTCAACGATTGTATCTATGCTGTGGGAGGCTGGAATGAATCCCAGGACGCACTTGCTAGTGTAGAAAGATACTCATTCGAAGAGGTATGGCAGAGCCCCTTCTTTTCATAAATGTAGGTTGCATCAGCTTTGTGTGAGATGCTATAGAGGTAGCCTGCTTCCTTCCTTTAAAAAGAAAAAGCTAGAAATTCCATTTCCTTTTCACTACTGGTATCATTTCCTTTTCACTACTGGCTGGGTATCTTGGGTGAAACAAAGCTTTGGTGATCTCAGGGTCTGTCCTAAGTAGTTGTCATGGTTTAACTATGCACAGATATACTGTAGTTTGGTAAATACTTCTTAGGGTTAAGATGAGAGGATAGATTCCCTCTCTGCAACAGAAAGCTCAGTAGTCTGAATAGAGAGAAAAAAATCATTGTAAATAATTTTAAATAATTGTAAATAAAAGGTCAGAGTTACCTTTTATTGCAAAATTTGAGGATCTTCTTCTGCGTCAAAATGTAGTGGTGTTTCAGCATGACTAGAAGAAGATTAAAAAAATTTCCAGACTCCTACTGTTCATGTTTTTATGATGCTCTTTGGAAGAGTAGCTACTCTTAAAAGCAGAACATAATCCGATGTGCCATCTGTTTTGCTTTTCAAACTGAATCTAGTTTTCCTGTTTCCCCCACCTCAAACTGTACCATGCTCTATTTTAGAGACTGACTGCATCTTGCAGTGACTGAAGAAAGGGAGGGGTGTTGTGTGCAGACAGTATGGGATCTGCTTTTTAGAGATTAACACAATTTGGAGCCCTTGTGAAAGTGTTGTCATTCCTGTCTTGGTAATCCTCTGGATACTGTACCCATACCACATGTAAGCCTTTGAAGTGTATGCATAGTGTTCTTTGTATGTTTCAGTCTTTAAGCTTTAAAAGTTACTTCATCAGAATCAGGGCTTGCCCTAAAGCTATTTCTTGACCTTTTTGTTAGGAAAAGTGGGTTGAAGTTGCATCAATGAAGATCCCAAGAGCTGGTGTCTGTGTTGTAGCTGTGAATGGACTTCTCTATGCCTCAGGAGGCCGAGCTCCCAGTCCTGATTTTGCTGCTCCAGTAACCTCTGACTCTGTTGAAGTTTATAACCCTCACATGGACAGCTGGACTGAAATTGCCAACATGATCACCAGCCGCTGTGAAGGAGGTGTAGCTGTGCTGTAAAACACAAAGAAGAAAACTCATTCAGGGAATGAGTAAATTATGTCTCCTCAGATTTCCTGTTTCATTGGCCAGAAACCTCTTTTAACACAGGAGCTGCAGTGGAGAATTAGATCAGAGGGATTTTCCTGAGGAGAAGGAAAAGCCCTTCAAAGTAAATTGGCTTATCCAATGTCTGTCTCAGGAAGTATTCTGTTAAGAGTAGGAATGCCTCTTATAACTGGATTAAGCTCACTGAAATAAATGGTGTATTTGCCCTGTAAAAATCTGAAGAAATAATTCCAACACGTTAGAGACATTAATCAGGTTGTTATTGAGCTGGAACTTTGGCCAGACTTCTAATCTGGAAGTGGGTTACTGTCAACAGCAAGGAGTTACCTGTTGGTAAGATCAGATTGGGTGATTTGGATGGCATTAGTTCTTTTTCTGGCAGAAAACAAGGAAGAGAAGATAACAGACAGGAAAGACTTGATGCCTCTGTTCATGACCTTGATGCATCTAAGCCTCTTTTCTGTTGCTGGACATGGTAAGCATTAAATATGAATTGGATCTTTACTTTCTGGCCACTCCACAAATTTGATTGGTGAGTGGATGAGAATTTCCTATTCTGGAAGGTTGTCCTCACAGTTTTAATAATGCTGTTCCCCTTCCACGCTGGCTTTTCTTCTCAGTGGTGTCAGTGATGCCAGTAGAACTCCTTTTTGTGTAAGCTCTGGTGAATTTTAAATACAAGTGCTATTAATTAGATTGGCTCTTCTGTTTAGGACTGGTCTTAGTATAAAAACACAGTGAAAAGCTTTTGCCCCGATATTTTTTTTCCCCACAATCAAATGTGTTTTTACCCTGTGTGACACATGCTGAGACTTGGCATTGAATACTTGCTGTTCTCACCTTCACTACATCTTGTATCCTGCCTCATCCAAATTTAAGCAAATGGAGCTTTTTGTGAAAGAATTAGCTGCATTTAGCATTAAAGTGGTTATATCAGTGGCTCTTAAGGAGTTTGTATTTAGCTAGATACACCTAGTAAAACAATACTACAAAGAATTCGGAGTTATTTCTAGATTAATTTAATTAATGTATTTGAAGTTGCTTTTTGCACACTGTGGGTGCATTTTCAGCACAGCTGTGGATGATTTGGATGGAGTCTGAAGTGAGGCCGCTTGAATTTTGATAGACAGTGTTATTCTGGAACACAAAACCACAACTGGAATGTCACAAAACAGGAAGCTTGGCACTGTGTAGACAAGGGGACATTCATGTTGTTTCGGTCAATATCCCCTCTGTAAAATTACCAAATTAATACATGAATAAATACTCCAAGGTGAATGTTGCAGGTACCTTAATAATCTAGGTCCTAAAATCTAACATAGAGTTGGGCTAAAACATGCTAGATGATGGAGAGTTTCTCTGATTGTTCCATAACCTTGTGTGTGCTTTTACTTCAAGGAATTTCTTACATGACTGAATTAATGGTTTGATTTTTTTTCAAGTATAAGCTTGTTTAAACTGTTTTTCATAATAAAATGTGTTTTCAGAACTGACTGGAATGCTCTTGAATAGGTTGCTTTAATAACTTAGTAAGCTATATTACTGTCACTTTCATATAATAGATAATTTTTTCTTTCTATTGGAAATTGTCTTTCCCAGTAGAACACTAGGGAAAGATTTGTTATAAATTGTGACTGTGTGAAGTAACACACTTCGGCAGTAAAATACTCGTATTTCTCTTCTCAGTGTAAAATCACTCAAACTTCTTGAGAATCTGTCCTGCCAGCTCTATTCAGCCCTCTGTGGGATGAAATTACAGGTAATATTTCTTAGTCTTTCTTCTTTATATTTCAGGATTCCTCTTGGAACTGTTTGAGAAACAGTACCTTAGCTGTATTTTATTATTGGAAACTACAGTTTTACTTTTGATCCCTACCTGTAAACTTCCTGGTTTAATGGAGCTTGAGTTGTCTGCAGTTGTCTGAAGTTACCTTCTCTGGGTTTTGTAACTGATTCTGTCATGTTTGAATGAAACTTTGAAGCTGCTTGATTATGGTCTCTTCTCCTCAGCACCTCTTTTACCTAATCAAAAGACAGGACTCTTCTCTGGACCTGTCTGAAAAGATGCCATGTCTAAGAAAGAAGGAATAGAAAAAAAATTCCATTCACAAACTCAATTTTATTTCCTTTATGTCCAGAAAGCTCTGAAATATATTGTTTAACATGATACTTTCATAGTTCAGCAAAGAGCAATTGATACCCATAATTTCTTATATTGTTTAACATATGAATGTTAACAGATTACACAAGTAAGGCTGATGTACACAGCTGCTGTTTCAGCAACAGCATACAAGATAGGTCCATCTCCAGGACAGGCAGATTTCTTAAATATCTGTTCTTTGCAGAATGAACAAGCAACAAATTTTAAGGGACAACATGTGCTTTATTTGGTGTAGAACAACAATGAAGAATACTGCTTTAACAGAACTATGAGAATTATCTGGTCCTAAGACCAAGTGTGGATGTCATTTTCAGCTTTCTTCCTGCATCTTATACTGTACTTAAGTACTTCTGATAAAAAGCTTACAAGAAATATGCTGATATTCCATTTCCTAGGTTTCTTGAGGTAGCTGACACAAAAAAAGAAAATCCATGTGACTTAGGTTGTATCTTCCACAGTTCCACTAAATGATGTGCTAGGAAGAATTAAGTACACAGAGCATATGCTTCTGCAGTGGTTTCAGTAATAGACCCATCATGGAGGGTTTGCAGGCTACAAGTCCATTGGTATCTGTCCATATATATGGATTTTTAGGAAGAAGAAGACAAGCTACTTTAAGTCCCATTATCTGATCCCTTAATGCCAGCACTTGAGTCCTTGTGTCATAGCATAAGTTAACAGTCCTTTAATTTAGGAGTGTGGCAGATATTTATGGCTGTGTTGCATGCAGCTTTTTTTGCCAGGCAGCCCTAAATCCAAACAAAACCTAGGAACAGGTGGCCCAAACAGCCTTTATAATTTCAGTAAGCCTGAGCAGGAATTTGACCTTCCATCTCCTGTGACAACTTGGCAGGGATACAAAGCTCCCACTTCAGTTTTTCCCCACTCCAGCACAGCAGCTGATTAACACATTTCAGGTGAGTGCTGACTTTGGCTTGCCACTGCAAACAATGCTCACCTGGTCCTTCCTTACCTGACACCGCACTGAGCACTCCCTCACACAGCATACCTGGAAGTGTCCAGGCTGGATGGGGCTTTGAGCAACCTGATCTAGTGGAAGGTGTCCCTGTATACAGCAGGGGATTGGAACGAGATGATCTTTAAGGCCCCTTTTGACCCAAACCATTCCATGATTTTCAGCACCTTCTCTGAAAATAGGAGTGAAATAGGAGTCTTGTTCCACAACAGCAACTGAGTAGAATGTGCTTTTTCATAATTCTCTGCTACTTCTTTAAACACCAAACTAGAACTGCTTTCACCTTGTTACTGTTGTTTTCCCCACCTCAGAACATGATCACACATTACAGTCAAACCAGATGCTTTAATAATTCCGCACAGAGCAATTCATACCCATGTGATTTTGAATCTCCATTCTAAATTCCTAGAGCAGCAACATCTCATTCAGGAGTCACTCCTTGTTCTACAGATAATGACAGATTCATTTTTGCCTTGGAAGTAATTGCAATTTACAACCTTTCCCTCCTGGACTAGCTTCAAAATCAGTTGGAAAATCATTTTGCTTCAAGAATAAACATCTTGATCCCTGCCATCATACAACTTCTAAGCACAAGTCAGTCTTTATTTCTCCTGGAACTCCATACAAATACTTTATTGGCAAATAATAGCTTTTCCTTACTGATTTATTAATTTGTGTTCTACTATATTTTTCTGTCATCACTTTGTTCCCCTTCTAAGAAAGCTTTCAGTGCTACAGTGGCTAACAGGGATGATATCATCACCACTGTTCCCGCTACCCTCAGTACTTTAAACCACCTGGGGTAAGTAGGAAGAAGGGAAATGTCATAATGCAGTGCTATCCCTAAGGCCAGCATGAGCATTACTGCTCCCTGAGTGACATCTTTGAAAAGCAAGGCTTGGCAGGCAAGCAGAGGAGGAACTGTGCTGTTAGCCAGGTTCAGCCAGTCTGGCTTGGCTGGGCTGTTTTCTGGGAGAGTAAACCCCCACCTCATTCCCCCTAGGAATGACACTGTTGCAGCTCCATAGGCAACCTGAGCAAAGGCCAGCTGTGGCCAGTAGGTCCCCTGCAGGGCCATGGTCAGCGGCACGGCCACAAAGGGAACGAGCCCCCCAAGGCTTAAGTAAAGGGCTGGCCTGGGAGAATCCTTCAATGATTCCAGTTTCTTTTGTGATTCTGCCTCAGATTCTGCAGGGGTTTTCTTCTTGAAGATGGGGAGAGAGGTGTGGAAAGCCTGGAGCTTGGTTGTGTAAACCGATGCAGGTTGGAGGCTCTGAGATGTTGAGAGAGGATGTGTTTCTCTCCACAGCCGGAGTGCCAAGGAAGACCAAGTTGTCTTCTTCCCGTAGAGCAGCAGCCTGGGACCAGTTAACTTCTGCAGCTGCAAGCACAAAACTTGTTCTGAGCACTGCACAGTGCAGGCTTAGAG
This sequence comes from Parus major, assembly GCF_001522545.3. Taxonomy (NCBI): domain Eukaryota; kingdom Metazoa; phylum Chordata; class Aves; order Passeriformes; family Paridae; genus Parus; species Parus major. The sequence continues at coordinate 22,090,892 of NC_031777.1, read as the reverse complement.
ATCTGAAGGTACCTAAACTACCTACTGAATATTGCACCAAGTAGTTTTCCAGGTCAGGTCACACCACAGCTGTCCTTGCTTTTGAATTTCAAGTGGTTTGAACTAAACTAATGAAGGCACCCAATGCAGCTGATAAAGAGCAACTGGGTTCTCCAGAGTGCACAAGCAAAGCTTACTCAGTAGTGCCCACCTATCCCTCCCCACACACGTCTTCTCTAGGCACTTTTAAGATATATCAGTCCTTTTCAGAGTAAAAAATAAAATAGTTTCTTAAAGAAGCAGGATAAGGCCACCCCAGAAACCAGCTACTGTCCCCTCACCACTCCATCAAGAAGTGATAGGAAAAAAAGACTGAGACAATAAAATAAAATAAACAGCTTTGCTTAAAAGTGCTTGTAGAAATGATGAACTATTCCAGAAAAGCTGAGTGATAAACTCCAGCTTGGAAGCCACCTTTTTTTCCAAAGCTACAGTCCTATATTTTGGTATTTCACTTTTAAATAAAATCAGAAAAAAAGCCTTCAGTAACTTACATTGAGAGGTGTGTTGAAGCAGCATCGTTTTATGAGAGGAAACATATTTGTTTTGTCAATGCCCTAAAACAGAAAAAAATCAGCAGAAGGTCTGAAACCAATGAATCATTGAGTTCATCAGTGATGAACTGAACATCTGAACAGGTCAGATGCTCAAAGTTCAGTCACAGTCAGCATTTTCCAAATACGAGAGTCTTACAGGTATATATTTAAAGAGATATGTGAATATATATTAGATATGTATTCAATCAGTACTTGCCCACTGCAGACTACTTAGTTTCAAGCAGCTTTATGAACTGAAATCCTAAAGTTTCTAAAATTCCAAACTGTTGCAAGAACAATTTCTAGTAAAAGAACTGAGTATCAGGGAACAGGCGATGGCTTCCCGTTTATGGATCATCTCCTCTTCAAGGGATATACGGCTACACAAAGCTTATAAAGGAGCAATTCCTCACACGCGGAAAAAGCGATCATTAATTAAAAAAAGCAGTGGAAAAGCAATCCCATCCAAGCTTCAAATAAGCTCCCTGCCGGGGTACGACACTCACCGGGGGAAGGTGGGCGGCTCGCCCTGGATTTGACTCCGCAGTTCCCGGTCCTGCTGCGCCGGGAGATACAGACGGCTCCGTACAGCCAAACTCCCCTGAGGGAGGGCGAAGGGAGCGGAGAATATTCCAGAGGGAGAAGGGGCCGCTCTGCCCACCGGACAGGACTCACTGGGTGCTACCCCGGACCCACACGCTGTAGCGCCTTCCGGTGCCCCCATAAGCGTTCCGACGGCGCCCGGTACTAAGCGCTACCGGTCCGGGCGAGAACCGGGGTGGCCCGTCGTGTTCCGCCGCGCCGGGGGAAAGGCCCCCCGAGCCGATACCGGGGGCAGCAGCTCCGGTCACTCCCAGCCCGAGGGCCGCGGTCGGTCTGGCAGAGGAGCGACACGCTCCTCTCCTGCCCGCGGGCGACACTGCTCATCTCCTGGGGAGCAGTGCGGCCTGCATAAAGCACTGCTTTCTGTCTTCCGGCATCACCTCATCGAGCAAACCTTTCACAGGCGGACTACAAATCCCAACCGGCCCTGCGGCGCGCCGCCCGCCTATCTGCGCGGCGGAGATGGCGGGTAGTCTTCTGGGACCCGTAGTCTGCGGCTGCATCCGACAGGCGG